>NC_069107.1:5000-17500 GCF_947172395.1 Bicyclus anynana
ACCTAACCTAACCTAACCTAACCTAACCTAACCTAACCTAACCTAACCTAACCTAACCTAACCTAACCTAACCTAACCTAACCTAACCTAACCTAACCTAACCTAACCTAACCTAACCTAACCTAACCTAACCTAACCTAACCTAACCTAACCTAACCTAACCTAACCTAACCTAACCTAACCTAACCTAACCTAACCTAACCTAACCTAACCTAACCTAACCTAACCTAACCTAACCTAACCTAACCTAACCTAACCTAACCTAACCTAACCTAACCTAACCTAACCTAACCTAACCTAACCTAACCTAACCTAACCTAACCTAACCTAACCTAACCTAACCTAACCTAACCTAACCTAACCTAACCTAACCTAACCTAACCTAACCTAACCTAACCTAACCTAACCTAACCTAACCTAACCTAACCTAACCTAACCTAACCTAACCTAACCTAACCTAACCTAACCTAACCTAACCTAACCTAACCTAACCTAACCTAACCTAACCTAACCTAACCTAACCTAACCTAACCTAACCTAACCTAACCTAACCTAACCTAACCTAACCTAACCTAACCTAACCTAACCTAACCTAACCTAACCTAACCTAACCTAACCTAACCTAACCTAACCTAACCTAACCTAACCTAACCTAACCTAACCTAACCTAACCTAACCTAACCTAACCTAACCTAACCTAACCTAACCTAACCTAACCTAACCTAACCTAACCTAACCTAACCTAACCTAACCTAACCTAACCTAACCTAACCTAACCTAACCTAACCTAACCTAACCTAACCTAACCTAACCTAACCTAACCTAACCTAACCTAACCTAACCTAACCTAACCTAACCTAACCTAACCTAACCTAACCTAACCTAACCTAACCTAACCTAACCTAACCTAACCTAACCTAACCTAACCTAACCTAACCTAACCTAACCTAACCTAACCTAACCTAACCTAACCTAACCTAACCTAACCTAACCTAACCTAACCTAACCTAACCTAACCTAACCTAACCTAACCTAACCTAACCTAACCTAACCTAACCTAACCTAACCTAACCTAACCTAACCTAACCTAACCTAACCTAACCTAACCTAACCTAACCTAACCTAACCTAACCTAACCTAACCTAACCTAACCTAACCTAACCTAACCTAACCTAACCTAACCTAACCTAACCTAACCTAACCTAACCTAACCTAACCTAACCTAACCTAACCTAACCTAACCTAACCTAACCTAACCTAACCTAACCTAACCTAACCTAACCTAACCTAACCTAACCTAACCTAACCTAACCTAACCTAACCTAACCTAACCTAACCTAACCTAACCTAACCTAACCTAACCTAACCTAACCTAACCTAACCTAACCTAACCTAACCTAACCTAACCTAACCTAACCTAACCTAACCTAACCTAACCTAACCTAACCTAACCTAACCTAACCTAACCTAACCTAACCTAACCTAACCTAACCTAACCTAACCTAACCTAACCTAACCTAACCTAACCTAACCTAACCTAACCTAACCTAACCTAACCTAACCTAACCTAACCTAACCTAACCTAACCTAACCTAACCTAACCTAACCTAACCTAACCTAACCTAACCTAACCTAACCTAACCTAACCTAACCTAACCTAACCTAACCTAACCTAACCTAACCTAACCTAACCTAACCTAACCTAACCTAACCTAACCTAACCTAACCTAACCTAACCTAACCTAACCTAACCTAACCTAACCTAACCTAACCTAACCTAACCTAACCTAACCTAACCTAACCTAACCTAACCTAACCTAACCTAACCTAACCTAACCTAACCTAACCTAACCTAACCTAACCTAACCTAACCTAACCTAACCTAACCTAACCTAACCTAACCTAACCTAACCTAACCTAACCTAACCTAACCTAACCTAACCTAACCTAACCTAACCTAACCTAACCTAACCTAACCTAACCTAACCTAACCTAACCTAACCTAACCTAACCTAACCTAACCTAACCTAACCTAACCTAACCTAACCTAACCTAACCTAACCTAACCTAACCTAACCTAACCTAACCTAACCTAACCTAACCTAACCTAACCTAACCTAACCTAACCTAACCTAACCTAACCTAACCTAACCTAACCTAACCTAACCTAACCTAACCTAACCTAACCTAACCTAACCTAACCTAACCTAACCTAACCTAACCTAACCTAACCTAACCTAACCTAACCTAACCTAACCTAACCTAACCTAACCTAACCTAACCTAACCTAACCTAACCTAACCTAACCTAACCTAACCTAACCTAACCTAACCTAACCTAACCTAACCTAACCTAACCTAACCTAACCTAACCTAACCTAACCTAACCTAACCTAACCTAACCTAACCTAACCTAACCTAACCTAACCTAACCTAACCTAACCTAACCTAACCTAACCTAACCTAACCTAACCTAACCTAACCTAACCTAACCTAACCTAACCTAACCTAACCTAACCTAACCTAACCTAACCTAACCTAACCTAACCTAACCTAACCTAACCTAACCTAACCTAACCTAACCTAACCTAACCTAACCTAACCTAACCTAACCTAACCTAACCTAACCTAACCTAACCTAACCTAACCTAACCTAACCTAACCTAACCTAACCTAACCTAACCTAACCTAACCTAACCTAACCTAACCTAACCTAACCTAACCTAACCTAACCTAACCTAACCTAACCTAACCTAACCTAACCTAACCTAACCTAACCTAACCTAACCTAACCTAACCTAACCTAACCTAACCTAACCTAACCTAACCTAACCTAACCTAACCTAACCTAACCTAACCTAACCTAACCTAACCTAACCTAACCTAACCTAACCTAACCTAACCTAACCTAACCTAACCTAACCTAACCTAACCTAACCTAACCTAACCTAACCTAACCTAACCTAACCTAACCTAACCTAACCTAACCTAACCTAACCTAACCTAACCTAACCTAACCTAACCTAACCTAACCTAACCTAACCTAACCTAACCTAACCTAACCTAACCTAACCTAACCTAACCTAACCTAACCTAACCTAACCTAACCTAACCTAACCTAACCTAACCTAACCTAACCTAACCTAACCTAACCTAACCTAACCTAACCTAACCTAACCTAACCTAACCTAACCTAACCTAACCTAACCTAACCTAACCTAACCTAACCTAACCTAACCTAACCTAACCTAACCTAACCTAACCTAACCTAACCTAACCTAACCTAACCTAACCTAACCTAACCTAACCTAACCTAACCTAACCTAACCTAACCTAACCTAACCTAACCTAACCTAACCTAACCTAACCTAACCTAACCTAACCTAACCTAACCTAACCTAACCTAACCTAACCTAACCTAACCTAACCTAACCTAACCTAACCTAACCTAACCTAACCTAACCTAACCTAACCTAACCTAACCTAACCTAACCTAACCTAACCTAACCTAACCTAACCTAACCTAACCTAACCTAACCTAACCTAACCTAACCTAACCTAACCTAACCTAACCTAACCTAACCTAACCTAACCTAACCTAACCTAACCTAACCTAACCTAACCTAACCTAACCTAACCTAACCTAACCTAACCTAACCTAACCTAACCTAACCTAACCTAACCTAACCTAACCTAACCTAACCTAACCTAACCTAACCTAACCTAACCTAACCTAACCTAACCTAACCTAACCTAACCTAACCTAACCTAACCTAACCTAACCTAACCTAACCTAACCTAACCTAACCTAACCTAACCTAACCTAACCTAACCTAACCTAACCTAACCTAACCTAACCTAACCTAACCTAACCTAACCTAACCTAACCTAACCTAACCTAACCTAACCTAACCTAACCTAACCTAACCTAACCTAACCTAACCTAACCTAACCTAACCTAACCTAACCTAACCTAACCTAACCTAACCTAACCTAACCTAACCTAACCTAACCTAACCTAACCTAACCTAACCTAACCTAACCTAACCTAACCTAACCTAACCTAACCTAACCTAACCTAACCTAACCTAACCTAACCTAACCTAACCTAACCTAACCTAACCTAACCTAACCTAACCTAACCTAACCTAACCTAACCTAACCTAACCTAACCTAACCTAACCTAACCTAACCTAACCTAACCTAACCTAACCTAACCTAACCTAACCTAACCTAACCTAACCTAACCTAACCTAACCTAACCTAACCTAACCTAACCTAACCTAACCTAACCTAACCTAACCTAACCTAACCTAACCTAACCTAACCTAACCTAACCTAACCTAACCTAACCTAACCTAACCTAACCTAACCTAACCTAACCTAACCTAACCTAACCTAACCTAACCTAACCTAACCTAACCTAACCTAACCTAACCTAACCTAACCTAACCTAACCTAACCTAACCTAACCTAACCTAACCTAACCTAACCTAACCTAACCTAACCTAACCTAACCTAACCTAACCTAACCTAACCTAACCTAACCTAACCTAACCTAACCTAACCTAACCTAACCTAACCTAACCTAACCTAACCTAACCTAACCTAACCTAACCTAACCTAACCTAACCTAACCTAACCTAACCTAACCTAACCTAACCTAACCTAACCTAACCTAACCTAACCTAACCTAACCTAACCTAACCTAACCTAACCTAACCTAACCTAACCTAACCTAACCTAACCTAACCTAACCTAACCTAACCTAACCTAACCTAACCTAACCTAACCTAACCTAACCTAACCTAACCTAACCTAACCTAACCTAACCTAACCTAACCTAACCTAACCTAACCTAACCTAACCTAACCTAACCTAACCTAACCTAACCTAACCTAACCTAACCTAACCTAACCTAACCTAACCTAACCTAACCTAACCTAACCTAACCTAACCTAACCTAACCTAACCTAACCTAACCTAACCTAACCTAACCTAACCTAACCTAACCTAACCTAACCTAACCTAACCTAACCTAACCTAACCTAACCTAACCTAACCTAACCTAACCTAACCTAACCTAACCTAACCTAACCTAACCTAACCTAACCTAACCTAACCTAACCTAACCTAACCTAACCTAACCTAACCTAACCTAACCTAACCTAACCTAACCTAACCTAACCTAACCTAACCTAACCTAACCTAACCTAACCTAACCTAACCTAACCTAACCTAACCTAACCTAACCTAACCTAACCTAACCTAACCTAACCTAACCTAACCTAACCTAACCTAACCTAACCTAACCTAACCTAACCTAACCTAACCTAACCTAACCTAACCTAACCTAACCTAACCTAACCTAACCTAACCTAACCTAACCTAACCTAACCTAACCTAACCTAACCTAACCTAACCTAACCTAACCTAACCTAACCTAACCTAACCTAACCTAACCTAACCTAACCTAACCTAACCTAACCTAACCTAACCTAACCTAACCTAACCTAACCTAACCTAACCTAACCTAACCTAACCTAACCTAACCTAACCTAACCTAACCTAACCTAACCTAACCTAACCTAACCTAACCTAACCTAACCTAACCTAACCTAACCTAACCTAACCTAACCTAACCTAACCTAACCTAACCTAACCTAACCTAACCTAACCTAACCTAACCTAACCTAACCTAACCTAACCTAACCTAACCTAACCTAACCTAACCTAACCTAACCTAACCTAACCTAACCTAACCTAACCTAACCTAACCTAACCTAACCTAACCTAACCTAACCTAACCTAACCTAACCTAACCTAACCTAACCTAACCTAACCTAACCTAACCTAACCTAACCTAACCTAACCTAACCTAACCTAACCTAACCTAACCTAACCTAACCTAACCTAACCTAACCTAACCTAACCTAACCTAACCTAACCTAACCTAACCTAACCTAACCTAACCTAACCTAACCTAACCTAACCTAACCTAACCTAACCTAACCTAACCTAACCTAACCTAACCTAACCTAACCTAACCTAACCTAACCTAACCTAACCTAACCTAACCTAACCTAACCTAACCTAACCTAACCTAACCTAACCTAACCTAACCTAACCTAACCTAACCTAACCTAACCTAACCTAACCTAACCTAACCTAACCTAACCTAACCTAACCTAACCTAACCTAACCTAACCTAACCTAACCTAACCTAACCTAACCTAACCTAACCTAACCTAACCTAACCTAACCTAACCTAACCTAACCTAACCTAACCTAACCTAACCTAACCTAACCCATATACAGCTTAGCAGGAGAAGGCCTCCGTGACACAGTTAGAATTGTCACCGGGTCTTTTAGAATTATAACAGTAGATGTTAAGTTAGTGTAGAGCTCATGTAATTAATGATTTAATGATTTATATGCTAATAAAATGTAATATATTGCCAGATATAGTAAATATGCCAATGTAATGATATGGGATACGGCACCTGGTGGCCTCTGTAGTTACGAAAGTCACCATCAAATGATCTTCGCAAGTCTCCCGCAAATCACATACTGATAAATGCAGGTGTCGCCGGCTGTCGTGCTCCATATATAAATAAAGTACATAAATTGAGTTTTAGACTTATAACAATAGTTGTCAGACACAATTGAGTCACAGATTCCTTAGTTAGTAAGGCAAACTTATATTGACTCCAGTTGCGCAATGGATTGACCACTGTAGCCACCAGTACACTTGACTGATTGCAGGAAACAAGTGTGACCATTATTAGTTTTTCTGTTTTGACATCGTTTGACCTCTGTCATCACTTATAAATTTACTCGAAGAAGTCATCTAGTGTATGTAAGATAAGTCAATATACATAGGTTCTGGTCACGGGGTTGGACACCCGGTGACATTTTTGAATATGTCACTGCAGTCACCAAATGGTGACTGTGACTGCAGTATATGTGACTTGCAATTTTGGTTACAGGAGTCACCAGTAAGCCACCATCAATGGGTGACTTTAGTGACATCTAGCTTTAACCCTAACCTTGACATAGCATTGTATATATAGATATAGCTATGATGCATAGATTAAATAATAAGCTAATAATAATAATAATACAAACGTATGGCTTATTAAGTTTACCGTGTACAAACATTCCGGTGACGATAGTAGGCATCCGGTGACTATTCAAACTGTTGTCACGGAGGCCTTCACCTGCTAAGCTGTATATTGGATCTTTAGAATTATAACAGTAGATGTTAAGTTAGTGTAGAGCCCATGTAAATTATAATGTATATGCTAATAAAATGTAATATATTGCGCGATATAGTAAATATGCCAATGTAAAGATATGGGAGCCGGCACCTGGTGGCCTCTGTAGTTACGAAAGTAACCATCAAATGATCTCCGTAGTCTCCCGCAAATCACATTACTGTTAACTGCAGGTGTCGCCGACTGCCGTGTTCCATATATAAATAAAGTACACCTACTTCTTTATTGTTTTGTAAATCAGAATTTTACTTGCGACTGCTGCCAGCTTTGTCCTAATAATAAGTCTTTATTAACTTGCTCTTACACTTTAAATACAGTGCAGAAAAAAAAAATAAATAAATAAATAAATAAAAAAAAAAAAAATAAAAAAAAAAATAAAAAAAAAAAAAAAAAAAAAAAAAATTAAAAAAAAAAAAAAAAATAAAAAAATAAAAAATAAAAAAAAAAAATAAATAAATAAATAAATAAAAATATCTAAGTAATTATATAATTCTAAGTGTATTGTAAATATATTACTGTATGTATTTCTCATTATAATTTTATGTATATATTTATATATTCGTCAGTTTAGATATTCTTAATGTTTTAATAACCTATCCGAGTAAAGGTTGTCACAGAATAAATAGTGACAGAAAAATCGCGGGTCGCAGGTTGTTTTTAGTGGGTATTCCGGCTAACTCCTGGCGAGTCCCACATACCCTTGCGGAAACATTGCAGTGTTCCTGGGATGTTTCCGCAAGGGATGCGTAAATGCATTTTTAACCTGCGAGTTCAAAATTAAAAAAAAAAAAAAAAAAAACCTAACCTAACCTAACCTAACCTAACCTAACCTAACCTAACCTAACCTAACCTAACCTAACCTAACCTAACCTAACCTAACCTAACCTAACCTAACCTAACCTAACCTAACCTAACCTAACCTAACCTAACCTAACCTAACCTAACCTAACCTAACCTAACCTAACCTAACCTAACCTAACCTAACCTAACCTAACCTAACCTAACCTAACCTAACCTAACCTAACCTAACCTAACCTAACCTAACCTAACCTAACCTAACCTAACCTAACCTAACCTAACCTAACCGATAGATTCTGTCAATATTTTTCGAAAATTTACAGTCGGTGTTGGTCTTTAATTGTCAATTTGCAGTCCGGGCGACGTTTTCAGGCCTCCTGCGTCTCCCTGTAACATAAAAAACAAAAATCATTAATATTCATTTTTTCAAAATTTTCATACTTTTCGTAAATTTCTCAAAAAATTTTCCAAATTTCCAGCAATTTTGAGACGGCCTTGCTCCCTGTGCGACCGCGAGTGCGCGCGGGAACGGGATCCGTGCTCAAATTTGCATTCCTGGCCCACCCGCCCTCCCTATTGCGTTGACTGGAGGTGCAAGACTCCAGCAATACCATAGGGAGAGCCAAAAATTTTTTATTGCTGTTTCGGATTCTCCAACTCGTGAGGAGCCGGTACGGATACTTGAAGGGACTGTGCCACGAATCCTAGGCCGACAACCAAACGAAAATTTAATTTTGACATATTAGGGCTTTTTACACCCTAATTAAGAAGGAAACTGACTTGGGAGGCATTATACACCTCCTAAATATTCAGTACTTGACACTCTTAGTCTAAACTAAAACTGGACGATTAGGAGGCAATTTACACCTCCTAATATTAGGTTAGGTTGGGTTTCTAAATTAATTAATTATAATAAATATTATTATTGTTGACTGTTGGGAGGCTTTACACCTCCCAACTAATTAGATTAAGTTATTAAATTAGTTTTAAGTCCTTAGTTAAGTTTTATTATTGACTGTTGAGTGGCTCTCTACACCCTCAACTACTTAGTTAAGGACGTGTTAATTGTTGGGAGGCTTTACACCTCCCAGCTTTTTAGGTAAGTTTTATCATTGACTGTTGGAAGGCCTTTACACCTTCCAGCTACTTAGGTTAGGTGATTTTAATTCTTTAATTAGGCTAGGTTTCAAATAATTCATTGACTGCTAGTAGACTTTACATCTTCTAGCAATTAGCATAAGTATTTATTTATAAGGTTTAAGTAACTATCGACTGTTGAGAGACCCTATACATCTCTCAACTTACACATTTCAAATGGCTTCAAGGACCTCAAATACACGGAACTCAAACGTCGCAAGCATTAATATGAAACACATAGAAACAGAACCCCGTAAAAAGCCCCCAGTCAAGCCCCCATCACCAGATATGCCTAATCTGGCAAAGTCGGCGTCGGAGGGCCCTCTGGAAGAACTTGGAATAGTAGCGAACCGACTCTTTCAGGAGGCCAAACTCCAACTAGAGCAGTCGGGTAATATCAAGGCCACAATTAAGGAGACGGTCATAGAGTGCCTCTCCTGCTTATACACAATAACCCTTCGTCTCAGCGGCGGGACACCATCTCCTGCCGTCCCGACTGCTACCGCCGCCGACTTTGCAAGGGAAGTGATGGTAGAGCTTCAGCAGCAGCGGGAACTGGTCGTCGCGGTCAGTGCCGATATGAGTGTCGTCAAGGACCAGGTCCTAAAAATTAGTGACAAGGTAGAAAAGTACAAAGTCACTGACGGCACATCATACGCGGCGGTGGCTGCGACGGCCAGACCTGCTGGCCTACCCTCCCAAACTCGCCCTGTCCACTCTATGGTCGTGTCCTCGGTGGATGCACATGACACCAGCGAGGACGTCATAGGAAAAATTCGCACAGCCGTGAGCGCCAAGACCTCGGGCATACGAGTGGACAGGTTGAGAAAAGCACGAGAGCAAAAAGTGGTGTTGGGTTGCCAGACACGAGAAGAGCTGGCTAAAGTAGCGGAAAAGCTACGGACTGGCAACCCAACATTGCTGATGGAGGAGAAGGCCAACAGAGACCCACTCGTCATTCTGCACAATGTTCTTAATATAAACAATGACGAGGATGTCCTGGGTGCCCTCGAAAAGCAAAACTCCGCCATTCTGGGGGCGATACCTGCAGACGAGTACAGGGTGAGCGTGCGGTTCAGAAGGAAGGCGAGGAACCCGCTCGAGAGCCACGTGGTACTGCAGGTGTCGCCACCGGTTTGGCGAAGCCTGGTGGATGCAGGAAAGGTGCACATAGACCTTCAGCGGGTACAGGTCAAAGACCAGTCTCCACTGGTGCAGTGCTCAAGATGTCTCGGATACGGCCACGGCCGGAAGTACTGCAAAGAATCAGTGGACATCTGCAGCCACTGCGCAGGTTCGCACCTGCGCACAGACTGCCCAGTATGGAAAGCAGGCGACAAACCCACCTGTCGCAATTGCCAGAGCGCCAAACTTGATTTAACGGACCATAACTGTTTTGAAGAAAACTGTCCGGTAAGGAAAAAGTGGGACGCTCTGGCAAGGGCGAGAGTGGCGTACTGCTGAAGGCGCACCGGGCTCCCAGGAAAATGCTGCTGCTGCTGAGCGACTTTACCGAGTCATCCAGGCTAACCTGCGACGTGCAAAATTGGCCACGAAGGAGCTAATATACGAGGCCCAGAAAAGGAGTGTCAGTTTTGCGATGGTGCAGGAGCCATACGTGGGTGCGGATGGTGAACTCGCTCAGATGAGGGGCTACAGGGTCTTCCAGAAAATGCAGAAAAGGGTAAAACCGGTAAAAGCCGCGATATTAGTGCTAGATGAAGATCTCCGGGTGATTGAACATCCAACACTCACCACTGAAAATATCGCAGTGGCTACCCTTAAGACGAGCTCCTGGGAAGTATGTGTAGTTTCCATCTACTTCGAAGACAGCGAGCCCATTGAACCCTACCTCACACATATAAAAATGATCACAGATAAGCTCCAACCTCGGAAATTGATTATTGGAGGCGATGCCAATGCTTGGAGCACATGGTGGGGTAGTGAGTCCGAAGATCACAGGGGCGAAGCCCTTGCGGGTGTTGTCGAGGAGATGGAAATGCACATGCTGAACGAAGGGACAGTTCCGACCTTCTTCACCATAAGAAACGGGGTCATATGTAAAAGTACCGTCGATGTCACATTCTGTAGCCAGGATCTGATGGGATTGGTAAATGATTGGAGGGTTGATCAGAGCGTTACAAGCTCCGACCATAACGCTATCACTTTCACGATACGGCTGAAAAAATCAACTGGTGCAAGACCTGCAAAAACAACAAGAAAATTTAACACACGTAAAGCGAATTGGAATAAATTTGAACAGGTCTTAAGTGATAAACTAACAGAAAATAAACTTACCAAAACTGAAATTGAGAATATAAATACACCAGTTGAAATGGAATATATAATAAATAAATACACTAACTGTGTTGAACAGGCTTGTCGTGAATCGATCCCCCCTATCACTAACAAATCAAAATTTGACTTACCTTGGTGGAATGGAAGACTCGACGTACTGAAGAAAGAGGTCATGACGAAGAAGCGAAGAATATCCTGCGCAGCACCACGAAGAAGGCCACACGTTGTCGAAGAGTACCTGCAAATAAAAGAAAAATATGAATTAGAAACTTTAAAGGCTCAAACCGAAGGCTGGAAGGAGTTCTGTAGGACCCAGGACCGTGAAAGTGTTTGGGATGGGATATATAGAGTGATACGAAGATCCTCGAAAAGATATGAAGACCATCTCTTAACAGATAATGGAGTCGTCCTGGGCCCTGAGGACTCTGTTCAGCTTTTGGCAAAAACGTTCTTTCCGCAGGACTTAGAGTCAGAAGACAACGAATTACATAGAGAGACGCGACGAAAGGCTGAACGAGGCACAGAAGAAGACCAAAGGGAGGCACAAGATCCTCCCTTTACCTGGGACGAACTGATGCAGGCGGCCAAGAGCTTTAACCCCAAAAAAGCGCCAGGCGCGGACGGGTTCACAGCCGATATATGTCTGGCCGCCATCAGAGTGAATGTAGATGTATTTCTGAGTTTGGTAAGAAGGTGCCTCTCCATATCATATTTTCCAGTACTCTGGAAGGAGGCTACGATAGTGGTCCTACGGAAGCCAGGCAAGGATGACTACACCAAGCCAAAGTCATACCGGCCCATAGGGCTTCTGTCGGTCTTCGGAAAGGTACTGGAGAAGATGATAATTAAAAGGATTCGATGGCATCTGCTTCCCAAACTCAATACAAGACAGTATGGATTCGTCCCACAAAGATCAACAGAGGACGCACTGTATGACCTCGTTCAGCATATCCAAAATGGCCTGAAAGCTAAGAAAATAAATGTCGTGGTG